>NW_017731937.1:411362-424866 GCF_001890085.2 Hipposideros armiger
GGGGGGGAGTGGGTGTTGCCCTTTCTCTGTTAAGGCATCTATTCCATTGGAAACAGGAAACAGTTAAAGAAGTAGCAATGAACTCAAGTTGGGTTATAGTCAGTTTGTTGCTTTCAGGTTAGGGGTGAAGGAGCAGAGGTAAATTTACTTTGCGTTTTCCTGGAAAACCTTGGTTTCATAGAATGTTAGAGCTGAAAGTGGACCTAGATATCATCTAGTTTAGCAACCTTCATTTTGTGGGAAAACAACAACAACAGAAAACAAACAGTTTTATAAATGTTAAATATGTAACTCTAAGGAAAAATAATGTCATCATCCTGGGTGTTATCATCTACATACCATTAACATAAACTGCCATTTTACTGTTTGTGGAAAGACCACTGGTGTGCCCAAGGTCATTGTAAGTTACCCAGTTCACTGCTGGCCCTGACTTCCATACTGACTTTGATGAGAGGCCACTTGCCCTCTCACATGTGTGCCCCTAAATTATGCAAGACTTAATAATGTTTCTTAATTTCTCCACAAAACAGTAGTTTCTCCAACCTCCTGAAATTCAGTTTGGCCCTGCTCTTTCCTTTGGCCCAAAGTTCCTATTTGATTTTCAAGCAGATAATTTTATTTCGTCTTGTACTTGCCTGCCTCCTCAAATGGCATATTCAGTTTTTGGTTTAATAGTCAAAGGTCCCTTGTACACTAGAAGGTGTCAGCTTTCAACTATATATAATGTTAAATTAATAGATGCCAGTAAATAAATATAAATAAAAATAGAAATAAATTGTTTTTAATAAACTTTATTGTTGAGTGAATTTACACATCATGTTAGAACTATCCCTTTCCATTTAACGGACTCTTTTGTTACACGTGGACTGTTTAATCCTCTCTCCACCTGTGGTATGTGTCTGGTGAAACCAAAGTTCTGGTTAAATATGACTGTCTGGCTCCATGTCTGCCCCTGAACAACTGAATGTGGCTGGAGGAAATCATCCAACAATGCTGAGTTATTTTTCACTAATTCGTGACTACGTGGGCCCTCAGCAATGCCTGCAGTTGGACTTTATTTCCTAGTCATTGACTCCCCGACTCTCTGAGATGGCTACTTCACACTTTCTTCTTTCTCCTCAATCCTCTATTACTTCCTCCTTCTTGTTCTCTTAGCTGATGAGTCTGCTTCTTATTTCATTGAGAATATAGTAACAAGTTGGAGGGATATTCCTCATTTCTATACCATCCAATCAACCAGCCCACAGGCACCTATACCCATAAACTCTGCCACGCCTCTTGTTAATATGGATGCTTGTACCTAAGGCAAGCCCTTCCGCGTGTGCACTGAGTTGTGCTTAGAGTTGTGCTTGGTGCATAATGGGTTTTCAATAAATATTTATGAATGAATGAATGACACTCTTTCTTTCACTGGCATAGATTCAAGGGTTGTCCAGTGAGTAAAAGGCTGAACTTTGTTTAAGATTGTTGCTTCTGTAATCGCTTTCTCACCGAAGCACTCATGTTTCCTCTCTGGGTTCAGATTGGATGTGGTGCTGTATAACTGAATTCTCTTTGGTCACGATAAAAGTTCCCAGGGCCACACTAGGGGATGGGGATAGAACAGGTAACATGACAATATCTCTGCTGTCAAAAACTTTGCATTCTAGTGGAGAGAAGCATTATTCTAATCCAAAATTTAGTTGAAAGGTTTAGAGATATTTTAAGTCCTTTCCTAAGTTTGTAATGAATTAAAATATCAAATTAAACAAGTATAGATGAACATTTTCCCTCTCTACTTGTCTGATTGCCTTTTCTAATAGCTTATTTATTTGGTTTGATGAATGTATTTTTTAATACTGTCTGTATAGCTTTTTTTACCTGAATTCCAGCCACTGCAGCTGCTTTCCCACTGTACTGTGCTGCATGATGTATAATTAAGCTGCCCATTTTCCTGTAATTAAAAAGGTTAAAGAATTGATTGTAATCATCACTTTCTGAGTAAAAGCAGCAGGAATAAAATTACAGATAATAGTTTTTTTTTTAAACCAAACATGTTTAATATATATTTTTTTCAAGCAGATTTCAGGATTTATAGACTAGACCATCTTAGCCATCCCCAGGCTTTTTGGCAGAATGGTAAACTGTTTGTTCAGTAGATCATTCTCTTCAATAGTTTTAAAAAGAGGAGAATCTTTGTTTCTTTTTCTTTTGGTTTTATGTTTCATAAGTTTGTACCTTTACAGAATTTTTTCTTATAGCTTACCTGGCTCTTTTCTGTAGAAATTTAAGCTCAAGTTTTCATTAAATATAAGAATAACCTCATTTATTTAATCCACCTGACTTCCTTTCTTTAGTCTAAATGATTTCATTTCTCTGAAACTTTCCTTTTGGGCTTTTCTCATAATTTCTTTTTCTCATTACTTTTCTATACACCTAACTGTCAAATAGCAAAATATCACTCTCTATATATTATAAAACAAAATTTTTATTTGGACCAAATATAGCAGATAAAGTATCCCTCCCAGCTTTTTTTAAAGTAGAGTTTACTTAAATGGCCTGGGGGGGGGTATTCTAATGTCTCAGACATTCTAACTATATTAAAGGGCTTATAATTATACAAGAAATATAGATTTAAAGACATAAGTATAACCAAGAGAATGGACTTTAGAGCTAATCTATTGCTAAATTGTGAAAAAGTGATTCTCTAAAGTTACAGTTTTGTGGGAAGATAACATATGTACATGAAAAATTATAGATTTTCAGTATCTGACTGTGTGCTGAATTATGTGTTTTGGTATATCAGACGTTTTCACAGGAAGAAAGGATTAGCATGGACTTCAGTAATTGGGAAAATAATCCTGCCACAGGTGGGAGTTTGGGTTTAAAACAAGGACTAGGATTTGCCTGGGGAAAAGAGAGAAGATATTATAGAAAAGGGAAATTCCTGAGCGGAGACAAGGGGCCTTGAGATTAACAAGCCATATAAGGATACTTGGCTAATATTTTCTGAGAAGGGTAGGGCTATGCCTGCACTAATCAGAGTTCTCCAGAGAAACAGAACCAATAGGATCTATCTATCTATCTATCTATCTATCTATCTATCTATCTATCTATCTATCATCTTTCATGTACCTATCTGAAGGTTTACTATAGGAATTGGTTCATGGTGTTATGGAGGCCAAGCAGTACCATGATCTGTTGTCTGCAAACTGGCAAACCAGGAAAACTGATGGTATAATTAAGTCTGAGTTGAAAAGCCCGAGAAGCTGGGGAGTGGGGAGTCAATGGTGTAAATACTGGTTCTGACTTGAAGGCCCAAGAACCAGGAGTGCTGATACCCTAGGGCAGGAGGAGACAGATAACCCAGCTCAAGCAAAGGGAGCAAATTCACCCTTCCTTCCCCGTTTTCTTCTATTCAGGCTCCCAAAGGATTGAATGAAGCTTACTTGCATTAGTGAGGGTGATCTTTACTCAGTTTACCATTTCGAATGCTAATAATTTCTGGAAACAACCTCGTAGAAATAATGTTTAACCATCTACCTGAGCATCCCTTAACCTAGTCAAGTTGACACCTACAAGTAATTGTCACACTCCTAGGAAAAAAAAAAAAAAGCTTAGTTGATTCCTCTAAAAACAATACCTTTCCTGATTATTACAGAAAATAATTGGGAATTTTGGAAAACAAAATACTTGACTAATTCTTTATGCTTACTTTGTTCTTTTATGGCTCCTTTCCAGCCATCTGTCCACACACCCTCAAACAGATGTATTTTAATATGTATTTTCTCTGGATATAGTAAAAATTGTAATAAAAAATATAGCTCCAAGAACTTACTATGTGCTAGGAACTGTTTCAAGTGCTTTATAGGTGTTAACTCACTCAATCTCTCAGAACACCTTAACATAGGTACTGCTATTATCTCCATTTTACATATAAAACAGCTGAGGCACAGAGAGGGTACATGAGAGGTTGTTCAACATTAATTTGTAATTGGCGAAGCCAATGTCTGAACCCTAGTTGTCTGATTCCAGAGATTGTGCCCTTAATCTTATTTGGAGCCTGTGCCCTGGACGTAGTCACTTAGACACTTTTGTTGAGCATCTACTAAGTGGTGCACATCATGGCACTAAACAATTATACAATATGGCTCCATTTTTAAAGATCTGACAACTCACTGTCAAATTGTAAGGGATGGATTCATAGGCTTTAGTTATTAAGGTGAGAGGCAGTTAATGATATCAGGAGGAGCCAACGAGGTCTGCACTGATGTTCGGAGAGATGCTGGATGAATCCACTGGGATAGAAGAGAGCATTTAGGCAGGTTACCAATGAGAGCACAAATGGAGAGGTGGCATGCGAGTTCCCTAAGACTGCCATAACACAATACCACAAACTTGGTGGCTTAAAACAACAGAAATGTATTCTTTCACTGTTGAGGAGACTAGAAGCCTGAAATCAAGGTGTGGACAGGGCCATGCTCCCTCTGAAGCCTTGGGGGAAGAATCCTTCCTTGCCTCTGCCTAGCTTCTGGTGGCGCCTGGCATTCCCAGGATTCCTTGGCTTGTAGTTGCATCACTTCAAGCTCTGCCTCTGTCTTCACATGGACTTTTTTCCTGTGCCCATGCACCCTCTCCTCTTCCTATAAGGACACCAGTCTGGATTTAAGGCCCATGCTAGTTTGGTATGGCCCTCATTTTAACACGTTACATCTGCAAAGACCTTATTTCCAATAAGGTCACACTCTGAGGCGGACATGAATTTTGGGGGGATACTATTCAATTTACTATAAGTGGTCACAGCACAGGCAATGGTGTAGGCACCATGGCCTTTGAGCAAAGGGAGTAAGTGGGTCATCTTTGGAGGGAGAAAATGTGAATTGTACTTTAAACCACATGAGTCTGAAGTGACATTTTTGGATATGTTTCAATGACAATATGAAACAGCTTTCTTTCCTTGGAAATATTAGCCATTTCTAGGTCCTGTAGAGCACTTAGTTATTGCCATATAAGACAGTCAGTAGGTTATTTTTCTGTTGAAACTTACTTTCTTCTCTTTCATAAATTTATACCCTGCAGCTCTTTTCCATGCATCTTTTGCATCCTCCTCTTCTTCCTGAGAATTAGAATTGATGTGAAACAGCAAACATTTATTGAGCACCTATTACATGTCCAACACTATTCTAGGGGGATACACATAATCTTTACAACGATCTGATGGAAACAGCCCTATACCCTTTTTATAGGTGAGGAAACTGAGTTTTTTTTTTTATTTCAATGCTGCTTTTTAATAAAAATGAAATAACCTTGGGATATTTTACCTCATAATTGGCAATGAAAATTTTAGTTATAATGTAACTACATGTTGTACTATCAAGACAAATAATCAGATGACTAGATGCCTCTCATACTGGATAAGTTTTCAAGAGCTCAGGAAATACACTGCCTGGAAATGGGAAGGTTTCTTTGACTTTGATCACGAGACAAAATTCAGAATATGCTGGAACTTAAAAACATATTATAGAATCAAGGATATGTGATATATCTGGTTTATCAGTTCATAAATAGTGCCATGCATTTCTTTTGGTGACATAGTTACTGGGAACTTGACCTGTTGGTTGTTACATGCACATATATTCAGAGAGTGGGACCTTTACAGCATCTAATTTAAGCCTGTATTCCTCAAGCGCTTATGTGAAGGATTCTAGAATGGTGACTAAGAATAATAATATTGCAATCAATCTCCTGACTTTCCACTGTGACTTGCTACATGCATATGGGAAAGTTCCCTAGACTTTCTGAGTGTCAGTATCCTCACGGAAATAGGGTAATTAACATAGAATACTATTTCAAACATTAAATAAAATTATATGTATTTGCCTAAAGCAAAGTAACTGCTAAATTTATTAACTAAAATTTAGTAATGAGTAAAGCACATGCATTTATTTTATTATTTATGTAATTATATTTAATGGCTCTTTTTTAATGCTTGAGATTGTTGTTTCAATTTCATTAATTGGTAAAGGCATTTTAGCTTACCTTGTTTCAAGTCACAAAATTAATTGTAAAGTTCTTTCAAGTTTCAAATGTAGATACTAGTGTAAGGAAATATGAAAGATTTGATTCATACAATTGTTAAATTGTAACATATGTACAATTGTTTTTATGGATTGCTAGTCAGTCCTTTAAAATATGTAGTGCCATTACAGTTGGATGCAATCAAGTGATATAGTATTTCTAAAAGTCTTTGAAAAGATGTCAATATTATTACTAGACTACTGGAATAATTGCTATTATAGTACCTCTTTAAGTCTGGTTGAAGTAGTTAGTTGATAATGACCCTACAGTTTCCTAAATCCTAAGATAATTTATTGTCTTCTACTTCATATATGCTTATTCATAATTATTAAAAGTGAGATTTAACCACTTTTATAAATAGTAAGTTTTGTATATAAATTGATTTTATCTATTGCAGATTATCAAATTTATTATGTATGTTTGCATCCTCTTTCAGCTCCAAAATTTCCTTCTATTTGACTATATATATATAAATATATATATATATATTTTTTCAACAAAATATTTTTTATACCTTTGTGCCTCTAAAGAAAAGTGACTAATTCACAATACTACCTGCCTTAAATACTACCTACCCCAAGATGACTTATTACCCAAGTGATTAACTTAGTTCTCAGTGTTTTAGGAATCAAAGGAAGTGAAATTCTATTAGGTAATTTACTTTTATTTCTCTCATAAAGCGATATGAGACCTGTGGAAATATCTTGGATCCAAAAGCACAGGAATTTATAGATAGAATCTAGAAATCATCAGGGATAAATATTTGTTGAAACGTTTATCTGGCTAAACGTTTTTATATCCTATCAGGGTTTGGGCTTGTAGGGCTGGTTATAAAATTATCTACTTCTATATAATAAACTCAGTGTAGACTGTGAATATGTCATTCATAGTTTAGGTTTTAAAGTTTCTATAGAGCTTCATCCTCATATGTTACTAAGTATTATTTAAATTTGACATATCATTTATAGGAAAAGGACTGAGTAAATTCTGTTTTGAAGTCTGATATATAACAATCAGTAGTTTTATCCTAATTTTGATTTTTAAAATATCTCTTATTATAGAATTTGTAAATTATTTATTTTTCATGCTTGTTTAGATTTATTTATTTATTTATTTATTTAAGATTTTATTGGGGAATTGGGGGAGGGGAACAGTGCTGGGGAATCAGGGAAGGGGAACAGACAAGTTGCTGTCCTTTTGTTCTTCAGTCTAGTCGTGGAGGACGTTGCTTCACTGGCCGGAGTTGACACCATCATTGCGCTCTTCCTGGGTGAGGCAGGTCAGTCGCCGGCTTCTGGACGGCCACTCATGCTGGCTGCTGGCTACACACGGTAGCCCACAGCAACCCACTGCAGCAGGGGCTGCAGCCTACACCATTGCCAGTGACTCACAGCAGCCCAGCTCCAAGTTGAGCTGTTATTCAGCATCTTAGCTGTAGAGGTCAATGTCACTGGCCCTCATATGTGGGATCCGAACCGGGGCCTCTGTCGTCCCAAGCCAGCTCTTAACCAATGCACCACTTGGCTGGCCTGTTTAGATTTATTTTTAAGTGACAAAGTTGTTGACTTATAGTTTAGACTAATACATGCCTGACAATTAAGTTTGTGAACTTGTTGCACAATGTTGCTAAACTTTTTTTGATATCAGAGGGATTATTCATTATGGATTTGTACCAACTGGACAAACAGTGAACCAAGTTTACTATTTGGAAGTGCTGAAAAGTCTGTGTGAAACAGTTAGATGAAAACGACCTGAACTTTTTGCCAGCAATTCATGGCTCTTGCATCAGGACAATGCACCAGCTCACAGGGCACTGTCTGTGAGGGAGTTTTTATCCAGTAAACAAATAACTGTATTGGAACACCCTCCCTCCTCACCTGATCTGGCCCCCAATGACTTCTTTCTTTACCTGAAGATAAATAAAATATTGAAAGGAAGACTTTGGATGACATTCAGGACATCTAGGGTAATACAACGACAGCTCTGCTAGCCATTCCAGAAAAAGAGTTCCAAAATTGCTTTGAAGGGTAGACTAGGTGCTGGCATCAGTGCATAGTTTCCCAAGGGGAGTACTTTGAAGGTGACCATGGTGATATTCAGCAATGAGGTATGTAGCATTTTTTCTAGGATGAGTTTGTGAACTTAATTGTCATACCTCGTATGCCACCAAATTCAATAACCTAGAAGAAATGGGCAAATTCTTAGAAGTATATAACCTTCCCAGATTGAATCACTAACTGCAATATCTAAATGGACCAATCAAGAGTAAAGAAATTGAAAAAATCATTCCAAACCTCCTCAAAAGCAAAAGTCCAGGACCAGATGGCTTCACTAGTAAATTCTACCAAACTTCAAAGATGATTTAATAACTTTCCTCCTCAAACTCTTCCAAAAAATTGAAGAGGCAATACTTCCTAACTAATTTTATGAGGCCAACATTACCCTGATACCAAAACCTGGTAAGGACAACACAAAAACGAAAACTACAGACTAATATCTCTGATGAATACAGATGCAATAATACTAAACAAAATATTAGAAAATTGAATATAGCAATATATTAAAAAGATTATACATCGCTATTAACTGGCATTATTTCCAGAGGCACAAGGATGATTCGACATAATGCAAATCAATCAATGTGATACTCCACATAAACAAAATAAAGGATAAAAATCATATATCAATAAATGCAGAAAAAGCATTTGACAAGAGATGACATCCATTTTTGATTAAAACACTTAATAAAATGGGTTTAGAAGGACAGTACCTCAACATAATAAAGGCCATATATGACAAACCCTCAGCTAATATCATACTTAATAGTAAAAAGCTGAAAGCTTTTTCTCTAAGATCAGGAGTGAGACAAGGATACACCCCCTCACCACTATTATTTAACATATTATTGGAAGTCCTAGCCAGAGCAATCAGGCAAGAGAAACAAATAAGAGGCATCCAAATTGAGAATGAATAAGTTAAATTGCCACTTTTTGCAAATGACATGATTCTTTATATAGAAAATGCTAAAGACTCCACCAAAAACTATTAGAAACAATAAACAAATACAGTACATTTCCAGGATACAAAATCAATGTACAAAAATCCATTGTGTTCCTATATACTAACAATGAAATTTCAGAAAAAGAAATGGAAACAATTCCTTTTGCAATTGAAATGAAAAGATAAAATACCTATCAATAAACTTAACCACAGGTGTGAAAAACCTATACACTGAAAAATATGACATTTTAAAAGAAATTGAAGAAGACACAAAGAAATGGAAAGACCTTCCATGTTCATGGATTGGAAGAATCAACAGTTAAAATGGCCATATTATCCAAAGCAATGTACAGATTTAATGCAATCCCCATTAAAATCCCAATGGCATTTTTTAAGGAAATAGAACAAAAAAATCACCAGATTTGTATGAGATCACAAAAAACCATGAATAGCCAAAGCAATCCTAAGAAAAAAGAACATGGCTGGAGGTTTCACACTCCCTGTCTTCCATTTATAATACAAAGCAACAGTAATCAAAACATCATGGTACTGGCAGAAAAACAGACACACAGACCAATGGAATAAAATAAAAAACCCAGAAATAAACCCACATATACTGGGGTGCCAAAAAAATGTATACACATGACTTGTATTCACCTCTTGTTATCAATATATATTGAGTATTACAATCTTAATACAGTTTTCTCCTTCTTAAAAAGTGGATACTTTTTTGGCACCCTCTGTATATGTTGATAATTTTCAACAAATGAGCCAAAAACATACAATGGAGAAAAGAAAGCCTCTTCAATAAATGGTGCTGGAGAATTGGAAAGCCATGTGCAAAACAATAAAGCTAGATTGCTATCTGTCACCATATACCAAAATTAACTAGAAATGGATCAAAGACCTAAACATAAGACCTGAAACAATAAATTGCATAGAAGAAAGCATAGGTACTAAACTTACGGACCTTGGGTTTAGAGAGGATTTTATGAATTTGACCTCAAAGGCAAGGGAAGTAAAAGCTAAAGTAAATGAATGGGACTATATCAAACTAAAAAGCTTCTGCACAGCAAAAAAAAAAAATCAACAAAACAAAGACAACCAACTGAATGGGAGAAGATATTTGCAAACAACACCTCTGATAAGGGGCTAATATCCAAAATACATAAAGAACTCATATAGTTAAACAAGAACAACAACAAAAACAATCCAATTTAAAAATGGGCAGAAGACCTCAACAAATACTCCTTCTAAGAAACCAAACAAATCATCAATAGGTATATGAAAAGATACTCAACTTCACTAGTTATTGGGGAAATGCAAACCAAAACCACAATGAGACACCACCTCACACATTTTAGAAAGGCTAATACCAACAAAACAAATAATAACAAGTGTTGGAGAGGTTGTGGAGAAAAAGGAACCCTTATACACGGTTGGTAAGAATGTAAACTAGTACAGCCACTATGGAAAACAGTATGGAGGTTCCTAAAAATTAAGACTAGAATTACCATATGACCCACCAATCCCTCTTATGGGTATGTATCCCAAAAATCCAAAAACATTTATCCATAAAGATATATGTACCCCTATGTTCATTGCAGCATTATTCATGGTGGCCAAGGCATGGAAACCACCAAAGTGCCCTTCAATAGATGACTGGATAAAGAAATTGTGGTACATATATACAATGGAATATTAGTCATCCATAAGAAATGATGAAAGAGTGCCATTTGTGACAACATGGATGGATGGATTTTGAGATTATGATGCTAAAAGAAATAAATCACACAGAAAAAGTCAAGAACCATATGACTTCATTCACACATGGGATATAAAACTTAAAGGAACAAGTGAACAAGACAAACAGACAAAAACTCATAGACACAGACAACCGTTTAATGGTTACCAGAAGGTAAGGCTGTGGGGAGGACGGTAGAAGAGGGTAAAGGGGGTCAACTATGTGGTGATAGAAGGAGAACTGACTCTGGGTGGTGAACACACAGTACAGTAGACAGATGATGTGTTTTAGAATTGTACACTTGAAACCTATATAATTTTACTAATTAATGTTACCCCAATAAATTTAATAAAAATTAAAAAAAATTCTTTTGATGCTTCAAAGTACAACTTTTCCCTTTCTCCAAGCTTTCATCAAAGACTTCAGCATGCAAGGTCTTTTGCTTGTGGGTATAAATTAAGGAGGGGTCCTGGAGGTGAAGTCATAGCTATTATCTGAATTCAAATTAGTTTCCTCATTCTTTTTAATTAATTAGAATGAAAGTGTTCTTTTAATTAAAATTTATTGGGGTAATAATTGTTAGAAAAGTTACATAGGTTTCAGGTGTACAGTTTTGTACTACATCATCCCTATATCATTTTTTTCTCCTAAATTTTGAAATAATCACCAATTTGACAGTATTCCCCAATAGAACACAGTGATCTTATGTCATTTTCAAGTGACACAGCATCATTTTAAGGCCTCCAAGGAATGCATCACATTGAAAGCATATCTATTCAGTCTTTATGCAGCTGGTCATCAGCCCCACGAATGGTGGTTTGTGTCAAAGCCCAGAGTGGTGTTAACAGCTCTGAGTGCATGTTTATTCAGTACCATAGTGATGGGAAAGTACTATTCATTGGTAATTCATGCACTAAATTTATGTCACTAAGGAGTCACTGACTGACTTACAGTGTGCACCTAGAATACGTGTCATAGAATATAGAAGTAAGGTATCCACTTGTGTATAGGGGCTATACAACCTTTTGACATGCCATCAAACATTTAAGAAGAAAAGAGGATTTCAAGTGCTATTAGTGGTATTAGAGGTAATATTAAGTTGCACAAAATGTTCTTTTATTTGTTTTTCAATGTATTAAGCTACAATCATAAAATCTCTGGAAACTGGGCTTAGCAGTGAGATCAACATGTATCTTGCATATGTGTTCCAAAGTTCCTATCACTTGCTACAGTGCAGTGAAGTTATAATGGGATTATCTTCCCCAAGCAGAATCCAAGGATTTCTACTCCTTTTTAAAATGCAAATCTCAGGAGATTATAGTTAAAGACTGAGGTTGACCTAATTTCTCTGATGGTTTAACTTCATTCATGTTTTCATCTGAGGAATTTAATGCTTGTAATTGTAAACTCATGCAATGTGCTCTATATTCTAGTTTGTGGCAACATTTTTTTGACACATTCCCATTAGATGACCTAGTGGGTTGTTTGAATGATTAGAACATTAGTTATATGAATGTCTGCATAAACATATATGCACAAATATTTAAACCTGAATTAACAAAATCCCAGCTTTAATTTATAGTATACAAAATGACTTCATTATAGTTTAGTTTTCTATTATTGAATTAAATGTGCCATGTCATATCATGACTTAAGATAATTGAAAATATTTCCGGGGTTTTGTGAAGAGAGAGAATGTACAGAAATACCTTAGAACACAATAGTTAAGTTTACCATAACATTTAGTAGCTGTACAATTGTATAGCAGGATTCAAGCTATCTAGAGTTTAAGTTATTAGATAATTTATTTCTAGTTCTTGTGAACCAAATTTCAATGTTTATTATGTCAAAGCTAATATTACTTGTTTTTCTCTGAAGCTAAAGATCTTTTTTCTTTCCATTAAGGTAACTACAGAATTTTGCTGATAATAAGATTGTATTAGTTTGGACATATTTATTGCTATAATTTAGTTTTACGAAGAGATGACTAGGAATAATTATAAATTGTTAAGGGAAGTATATATTTACATTGTGATATATTAAAATGAATGTGACATTAGCTCAATAGGAATTTGAAAAAATAGTGTTATATTTGGTGATCAGTATGTGCACTCATATATTCATAGAGGGCTCACCATGGAAAGATCTGTGGAGAAAGTGAAGTTGATATGCTCCCTTTCTGATGCTCCACTGCTCTCTTTCCTTTCAAATATGGTAGCTGGCAAACGGCGTAAGTGAGATAGGTATTATTCTGAATGAAAAACCTATTTAATATTTAGTTAAATATTACATAAATGTTACAAAATAAAGCAGAGCATGTTTCTGTGATCCCTGGTATTTTTACTGGTTTAAACTATTTTTTGTTTGTTTCATTTTTTAAAATCAGTGCCTGTGCTTGACCTAGACGGTTAGCAAATGTATTTCTATTTCCAAACCTGTTCTTCATGTTCTTCCACTGGAAATCAGGAAAACCTAATTTCTCACTTCCCCAGCTCCTCTTGTGGTAAAGGGCCACTCTGGTACACAGCAGAGATATTCTAGGAAAGACTTTATTGGTGGGACCATTTCCTTGTTCTTGCTTGCTACACTGATATAATGTGGGATACTTTGGTAACCATTTTGTGCACCTGAGGTGTTAAATATGAGAGGAAAGGCCTGTGAACCAGGAATCTAACCCCAGCAGCCATTTCCCTTACCTCTGTG
>NW_017731937.1:425677-427851 GCF_001890085.2 Hipposideros armiger
GAGAGAGAGAGAGAGAGAGAGAGAGAGAGAGAGAGAGAGACAGGTACGTGTAGGCCAACAAAAGTTGGGCTGACTGCTATTTACGGCTGAAAGTTTCCTCACTGCTACCAAATGCCATTTCCAGTTACTAAATAAGAGGATCATGGAAGTCACTGGTTGAGTCTTTCCTACACACATATAGATGTTATAGCTTTGATCAAACCTTAGTATAGGCTTTACCACTTTTGTGCTCATCTGGTACTCCCTTTTGGTTATTACCCCTTTTAAACAAATATGTATTTTAAACAGTGAGACAGCCTGGGGTGTACATCTAGGTTCAGCTCCTTATTGTCTGTTCTCATTATGTAAATTATTTAACCTTCCTGAGCCTCAAGCGGACCTCTGACAGGTGCTCTTGGAAGGAAAAGGGAATTCGTAGAAATCCACCCATATGTATAAATGCATTCTCTCCACCGTACCACACATTGTACATGTGGCCGGAAAAACATCCAAATGGGTAGCGGTAACACTGCTGAGATGCATGATTTAATAAGAGAGTCAGTGCAATTGCAGTCAATATTTCAAATGCGACACTCTAAAAAGAACACAATTGGGAGAGAGAAGGGCTTAAAATGGATTAAAATTTAAACAATTCCCAATCAAATGAAAATGTTCTGGGAATAGTGCCAGGGAGTATTGTTGAATTGGTTTTAATATAAGTATTCTAAATTTAGCCAGCTGGAATTATTTGCATTTCTTTTTGAAATTGCATATGTGGGTATGTTATATGGATATTTCAAATATAATATTCTTTTTAAAATAAACCTTGTTCTTGGTGACTGAGGCATCAGGGTATATATTATGTTCAGAATATAAAATCACTGAATTTTAACGTGAGATGGAATCTTAGAGGTCAGTGAGTACAATTCTGTGAGTATAATTTCTTGGGGATAGAAAAACACATCTGGGGAAGTTGAGGCTTATAATCAGCAAGTGAGTGGCTAAGACAGGCTGGAACCCAGCTCTGTTCATGATACCCAGCTGCCTTGTCAATGAACACTGTGACAGGCTGCCACAAGGCTGTTTTCTGGATAAACAGATGGGCTCTTCTGTTAACCTGGGTAACAGATGTGCATTGTAACCAGGGTCTAGGAGTAAAAGCTTAATCTTGAGTAGCGACAAATGTGAAACACACAGAAAGCATTTCCATAGGCTGGAGAGGTCATGCAGGCATTATCTGTTACGTAGGGGTTATCTCTGTGGAAATAGGCTGAGGCTGTACAACATGTCAGGTTCACTCCATGTGCTGTCTTGGTAAATGACTGAGTGATTGATGTTGGAAAAATAAAAGTAGTCCACTGCCTAGGATCTTGAGAGTTTTCTCCCCGTAACAGTTCAATGATGATGATAATAATAATAATAATAGTAATAAATACTCCTTCTTTTCCCTCTTCTCTTTTTATATAAAGCAAAGTTAGATTGTAAAGAAAGACAATTTGACTAGAACAGGAATTACGTTAGCTCTAGGTATTAAGCATTCTATGCGTTTGGCTGGCACTCCTGGCTTCTCAAACAGTTTTTCAGGTCCTGTTTCACAGTGATCCCTAAATTCAACTGGCACCACTCCTCTGGAATGCAGATAGAAAGGAAACCAGAGCCAGCTGCCTACTGAGAACATAGTCCATCCATTGTCTTACTCTACAGAAAAGATGGAAATTGTACTACAGAGGTGCTGAGAGCTGCAGCTCCTGTGCCCGTTCGCTGAAGGCTAAGGGCTTTGAATTGCTCTAATGGTTGTGAGTGGGATGGCAGGGGCAGGCTTGGTGGCACAGTGGACAGTGCCCAGAGTAAGGAAAATTGGTTTTGGTTGCTGCTGAAAAGCTAGCAGTGGCAGCACTGGGAAAAATTGCAAACTGTTAAGGAGGCATGGTACACAACAATTAGAGGACACTATTGGCTAATCCGAATATCAAGCAAAGTTTTGAAAGTCTACCAAAATATAGGAGGAGATACAAAACAAGGGTATACATTATAGACCTCATTTCTAATCTCAGGTGGCCCAATCCTCTTCTATTCTGGAAAACTAAGAAACAGCCTTCTTCCCTGACTACTGAAATGGGTCCTTTCAAAGGACCCAACTTGTCTGTGTATGCGTGTGTGTGAATGTGTGTGAAAACATGTGAGTGTGTGAAAAT
>NW_017731937.1:430906-436800 GCF_001890085.2 Hipposideros armiger
GTAAACTATGAATTAACTTTTCTATGAAGAAAAGTATTCAAATAATTTACATAACTAAAGCACATGCTCGATCCATAAACTTGTGCAAGTAAAGTTGCCACCTGGTGATCATTCTACTGATAAAAACAAATCCAATCCAGTAGATCTTTCCATTGATGAGAACA
The DNA here is from genome assembly GCF_001890085.2 of Hipposideros armiger. Classification (NCBI taxonomy): domain Eukaryota; kingdom Metazoa; phylum Chordata; class Mammalia; order Chiroptera; family Hipposideridae; genus Hipposideros; species Hipposideros armiger. Next base: position 431,071 of record NW_017731937.1, read on the forward strand.
CAGATTTACTCTGTGATAGGCAATTGGACCAAAGAGTGAGAAGACAACTTTTCACCAACATCCTGAGGGAAGATAAAGGAGGAGACACAAGTATCAGTGCACATGTACACTGAAACATCACCATTAGAGCTAACTCATTTGATAATGTGATTCAACATAATCTCGTATTTGGTTTCAACATGCAAAGAGTGCTCTAAATTACTTCATAAAAGAAATAAACTAAATGGGCCAATAACTTCCTTTGCAATAAGAAGTACTAGGGGTGAAAATACACTCAGGATGCGTTTGTCTGTGATCACTCAGAATAACAGCCTTGAAGTTACCTGGGAGTTGGCTGTCTATCATTGATGCAAAGATTCCCTTAGATTATTTCTGCAGGTCACTAGGAAGGCCTGGAGCTACCCATGAGTGTCATGATATTATAACCTTTGATCACACAAAAACATTTTTTAGGGTAACTTCTTGGTAAAGATCATCTACCGCCCATCCAACAATGTCTCTCATGTCAGAAGCTTGCTTCCTAGGGGCTGCTAGCATTGCCTGCCTCCCACCATTCACCGTACACTATCCAGCCATGATAGGCCTAGGCTAGAAGGGATGCCACCTTATTTTAAAGGTTCTGTTGTAGGCGTCTGATAAGCTACTTCAAAACTTCTAAAATGGAGGAAAGCTTTCAGTAAAAAGAATTGGCTTTTAAAATCATCTAAGGTATCTGTTTTGAACTATGGTACACCATGCAGGACCTAATTTAAGAAGCACAGTTGTCATTAGATCACAGTGGAGAATCTTCAGGATGGCTTGATCTTTCCTGAACTGGAATACCAGTCTAGAGTGAAGGCACTTTCACTTGTGAATCCCCATAGAATGACTGCTTCTGTGAGACACGAGGAGGCTCAAATTTTGCACATTTAGAAAACACAGTTACTATTAGAAAAAGAAATGTGTTCTGCTGTGCCTACCTCTCATAGGAATGTGATAATTAGTCATGGGGCTATGTGACTTTTTTTTGTTTAAGAAATTTCATGAACAGGACTTTAGGCCACATAAAAATAGGCCTTAGAACTTGGCCTGGAGTGGAGAATAAAATGAATGTGAAATAAATTATGCTGCATGATTAAGTAGGAGGAAGTTGGGGGCTCTAAAGTGGGATCTGGAAGGAGTAATAACTTGAATGGGCCTAGAAGAGGGTAGCAGAGAGGAGATGGATATAAGGATAGATTCGTGACAGTGGGACTCGGAAAATTTTACTAGGTAAGGGTTGGCCCAAAGACAAGTGGCTCCTGCGAAGTTCCCTGTGGTGGTGATAACTAAGGAACTTTGAAAGAAAATTGTCTAAATATCATTTTAAAGTTATTTATGATTTTGTCTGTGCCATTATCTCCCTCAGTTATTTCCATGCCCTTAGTAAAAATAGATACAATATCCTTGAGTTAAGGGTGCGCTTAGAAAGGAGGAGGAGCTCTGTCTTCACTTTGTATGTAGATAAGACTGCAGCTGCAGAGGGGAAGATGATGGGACAGGAGATGAGGGCTAAAATCCACATTTAGAGTGAGAGTCAATACTCTAGGCCAGGGGTCAGCAAACTGAGGCTCACAAGCCACATGCGACTCTTTGGGCACTGTCCATCTCAAAAGTTTTCCAACCCCTGAAAGAGCCAATCCTGTCCCTCACAACAATTTAAAAATTATTCAAGAGCCATAAATATATTTTCACATAATCACCATTATGTGAATAATATCCTTTAAAAATTTTGTAAATGAAACTATGATACTTTTGTTTTCATTTTCAATTTTACTTCAGAGCCACATGTATGTACCCAAAGAACCGCATGTGGCTCAAGAGTTGCAGTTTGCTGACCCCTGGCGGCTCTTCCGTCTCAAAAGTTTGCCGACCACTGGTCTAAGGAATATTATGGAGATGCTGGATTTCCCACTATAGTGTGCTCATGGGGGCTGTTTATTATTATTATTATTATTATTATTATTATTTAAAATACTTTATTTTTTCAGAGCAGTTTTACATTTATAGCAAAGTTGAGAGGAAGCTACAGAGATTTCTCATATGCCCCCTACCACCACATATGCAGAGCTTCCTCCATTATCAACATTACTCACCAGAATGGTACTTTTTTTTGCCTAACATGAACCTACATAGATACATCACAGTCACCCCCAAATCCATACTTTACATTACGGTTCACTTTTGGTGGTGTAGATTCTATGGGTTCAGACAAAAGTATAATGCTACAGAGTATTTTCATGACCCTAAAAATCCTCTGTCCTCTGTCTATTCATCTCTTCCTTCCAACCTCACCATTTTTGTTATTTTATGCAGATATTACAGGGACTGGAAGATTTGGGGAAAGTTGCTTATATTAGGGAAATACCCAAGAAGAGAAGGGAGAAGGGAAAAGGAAAGGAAACAGAACCCAAAATTCACAGAATTTTGGTCTTTTCCCTTACCTCTTCAAATTCATGTACGTTACCTTACTTTTCACGGAGGTTAAATCAGGTTATAATGAAGCCAGGCACAGCTTTGAGAAAAAAATGTAAAAATGCAGCAAGAGTTTTGAGGACAAAGTGATGCTAGTTAAAAACAGGATGGATCTATGCACTTGACCCCTATCAAAGTGGTTGTGTAACAAATCAGGCTTTTATTTAGCACCATCTGGCAAAGCCACATTTTCAGGGCCCAGACTTTTCTCAATCTTGTAGCTGTAATGGCCTCTAGGGACATCTCTGAGTGGAAAAAACCCTGACAAAAATGATGCACTTGACATTTTTCTGAAGATAGAGAGGAAGGCTGAGAGATACAGTCACACACAATAGATCATTAGCCAGTTGTCCAGAGGGAAGGGACATCTCACCAGAGTAGGGATATAGAAGATAATCTGGACCAATATCCGCAGTGTTCCCCAAAGGAGTTTGAACACTAGGGTGGGACTTGGGCGGACAATTTTAAATATTCATTATCCACTTAAGTAGCTTTCTATTGGGATGTCTGTTAATGAGTCTCAGTCTTCAAGCAGATACCTGACAATGTGACCATCAAGCTTTAGAAGATAAAGGTTATTCTGAAAGAAAACAAACAAGCTTTAGTATAACCTGGAAAATTTAACACTTTGGGCTCTAGTTTCCCCACCTGTGAAATAAAGAGATCGGAATAAAATAGTTTTTAATGCTTCGAGTTCAAAGATGTTATGATTTTGTAATGTTAATCACACAGAATTTAACACTGAGTGCTAATTAAATTCAAGGCCCTCTGACCAATTCTAGTGATACAGGAGTTTAAGAGTGATCTTTATCGTTTTTTTTTTTGTTATTTTGTTTTTTTTAATTAGGGGAATTGGGGGAGGAGAACAGCTTTGGGGAATCGGGGGAGGGGAACAGACAAGTTGCTGCCCTTTTGTTCTTCAGTCTAGTTGTAGAGGATGTTGCTTCATTGGCCCAAGTTAGCACCATTATTGCGCTCTTCCCTGGTGAGGCAGATCAGTCTTCGGCTTCTGGACGGCCGCTCACTGCGGCTGCTGGCCGCTCACGCTGGCTGCTGGCTACACACGGTAGCCCATGACAACCCACTGCAGCAGGGACTGCAGCCTCCACCCTTGCCAACTCACGGTAGCCCAGCTCCAGGTCGAGCTGTTGTTCAGCATCTTAGCTGTAGAGGGCAGTGTCACTGGCCCTCATATGTGGAATCTGAACTGGGGCCCTCTGGCGTCCCAAGCCAGCTCTTAACCAACGCGCCACTCGGCCGGCCTGAGTGATCTTTATCTTTAAATATCATAAAAGAAATCGGAGAAACAGGGTATAGGAGTTGATTTAAAAAAAATTAAATCCCATTTCACAAACTCAGCTGTACAAAACATAAGGCAGCTTTGTGTTTCCTACGAAGTAACCTAATTTAGTATGAAAAATTTGTCAGTTCCCTTGGGGGATTTCCTGTCCTTCTCCAGAGCTATGCCACACAGTTCTAGAGGCTCCTATATGCTCAGCTTGGGTGGACACTGCTCATACACAGTTAGCGGTTCGTGTGAGTTAATGTTAAGAGATTCAAGGTCCTACACTGCATGACCTTCTCAGATCCTGCTTCCATGTCATGTGTGAGACATGGGGAACTTTTTCAATGCTACTTGTGCCCATTTGTGACACCTACCTATATACAAGCAACTCTGTTGGGTTTGGAGGTTATGCTAGGTGCCTTCAGGGACCTCTGCAAACTTGCCGGTGTTGCCTCGATCTCTTTGCCAGGATATATTTGTGGTCTGGGGTGAATCATTTTCCCATTTCGCTTTTTTCAAAGCTGCTCTGTTTATGTTTGTGCACTCTCTAAGCTCCCCATTGGGTTTTGGCTTTTGAAATTAGAAAGTAAGAAAGGCTTTCAAGCTGTCCGTTAGCCTACCTCCCCTGAACCAATGAATCACAGAGGCTGCCNTAAAAATTTAAATTTTAAATGTTGAGCATTTACTACTGTGCTCTATTAGGGATTCAAAATAAGGTAAGATATAATACTTGTACAAAAACTATCTAGCTTAAAATTCAAGAAACATGCATATGAAAAATTTTAAAATGCCAATATAAGTGATAGAAGAAATAACAATTTGACACAATGGGGAATGATTTTGCCCCCTTAGGGTACATTTGACAACATTTGGAGACACTTCTGCTTGTCACTACTGAGGGTGACCCTATTGGTAGAGTCCCAATAGAGGCCAAGAATGCTGCTAAACATCCTGCAGTGCACAGGACAGCTTCCCACACAAAAATTACCTGGACCAACATATCAATAATGTTGAGGCTGAGAAACTGCTCTAGAAATTCAAAGGAAAAATCATTGCAGGGAGAAAAGATCAGAAAAATTTCATCAAGGAGCTGTGTTTTTCCATGAACTTCTAACATGGTTACATCTGGAGAAACACAACATAAACAAGGTTAAAGAGAAGGGAATCAGCATTGTTTATTTGGAGAACAGTGAGAAAACCAGTGCAGTTGGGGTGGAGGGTTCACATATCAGGGAGAGAGTTAGATCGGTGCCATATTGTGGAGAACCTCAAATACCAGGATGAATACTTCTTACTTTATTTATTAGACAATAGGGAGCCATTCAATGAGTATACTTTAGAGTAAGCATTGTTTTAGATTAGATGAATCTGGCATTGGTCTGAGGATCTGTTTTCATGGAGAGACTGAAAGAAAATCAGGAGGTTTTAACAATCCAAGCTTGAGGTATTGAGTATTAATTCAAGCAGAACTTGACTTAACCATGATGCTTGTACCAATATTCTTGTCTAAATGCAATTACAGATTAGGGTAAAGCCATTCATCAGCAGTAACACTGAGTCATGTTTTCACACAAGTGCTTAAACAATGAGTTCAAGTTTATAAATGATGTGGGTTTTTTACACCATACAATTTTGCTCATGTGTTTATATCAAGTGTGTTTCATATATTTTAAAAATTGTGATTTTCTTTCACAAACTGAAGCAATGAGAAACTCTCATTTGAGAACATTATTTTTTATCACTTCAATTTTGTGTCCTTTCTGTCCCTGGTCCCTGTGTCCCTTCTAGAGTAATGTTCCTTAAACACTGGTTTCCATGAATCACAGTATGCAAATACACTGCTTTGTAAGTTTGCCACCATGTTTGTTTCTACTTGCTTAGGCAAAAATAAACAATAACCAAAAAGTTCACCCCTCAGACTCTCAGTGGAAGGTGAGGTGAAAATATTAGGA
>NW_017731937.1:437785-438728 GCF_001890085.2 Hipposideros armiger
TTATTTATTTATACATACCTTTGGAGATAGGGTTGGTCTTCAGCTTGTTTTTGTATGTCTGGTGGTACCTAGTGTAATGTCTTGTATTATAAATACTTGGTCAAATATATTAAATTTATCCTTTGCATTGCTGCATTCTCATATTTGGAAAGTCTACAATTATAGGATCTGGTGTTGGCCCAAATTTAATCCATTGGTGTGGTCACTAGGTGGAGCCTTTCAGTTTGAAACTAAAATCCCTAAGTTCTGGGAAATTTTTTGAATTTTATTTTTAATTAAAGTTTATTGGGGTGACAAATGCTAAGCGAAAGAAGACAAAAAAAGTTGAGAACCATATGATTTCATTGAATTATTTTTTTGAATCTCATTTTCTTCAGCTTTTTGTTTTTTCTTTCAGGAGCTCTTGCTATTTGTAGAACTCCCTGTATTGGTGTCCCATTATTTGTACCTTTTCCTTATTCCCCCCTTATATTTCCTAAGAGATTTCATATACTTTAAGTATTTTTGTTTTAATTTTTTTTCTCATATTCTATTTTTTATGAGTTTTTTTAAATTTAGTTTTTCCTCTGAATTTTTTTTTTCTTATTCCAGGGATCTTCTCTTCATCTGAGGATACTCAGCATAATTTAAGGTTTCTCTGCTTTCTGTCTTGCCTCCAATATCTTCTTTTATTTGTGAGAGGCTTTTTCTCAGATGTCAGGTGATCTTAGTTGTCTGTTCATATTTGAGAGTAATGCAGTAGAAAAGCTGATTAGAAGCCACGCATGTGAATGTGTGTACTGTGCCAAGGGCATAGTTTGTTTCACTGAACTTTTTCATTATTAGGTTTTATTTTTTTGGTTTTTTTGGAGATAATCAGTTTCCTCAGACAGGAGCCCTCCAGAGTAACAAATTTATTCATATATATTTATAATATTCTCTTATTATATTTTTAACATCTATA
>NW_017731937.1:445233-460237 GCF_001890085.2 Hipposideros armiger
ACACATTTTTAACACTGCCTAATTGTAATGTGTAGATTTTTGCAGCGCCTCTGAAGGGGGCCACTTGGAGGATCTGAGAAACAGGGAAGAACCGTCAGCTTGTTCTAAGAAGGACTGGGGAATGTCAATCTTCTCTGCTTTTCAAATTAACAGAAAATTAAGAGTATTCTTTCCAGAGAGGAACGTAATGAGAGTGCCAGATGAAGGTGGGTGGCCTACGAAATCTGCTGTTGGTGTTGGGTGAAGATCAAGGGGTGCAGGGGGGAGAAACAGGCAGAGAATTACATATGGAAAGAGGCTTCTGGGAAGTGGTGCTGCTCGTCTGAGGCCACGGGGTCACTAGACTAAAATGTGGGTTATGAACGTGAGCTTTAAGGGTCTGTGAGTGCCTGGAGAGAGCTTGCAATATTTTTTGTGTGTTTGGTTTGCCTTAGAATCCGCTAAGTAAATGTGTCTGAATTTCGGAGGGAGGTTGGTGGGGAGTCACCAAAGGCAAAGTGATTTGTTAAAGGGTAAAAGTTTTTCCCAGGGCATAGGAAGTCAGAACTTGGGTTTATATGCTGGGGTAGCTGTCCAGGTGCAAGACAGGGCATTCTGAAATTAGAGGAAGCATTGAGGTGACCCAGGACCCAGAAAGATGACCAGCACCCAGGCTCCAGTGTGAATATTCTTCAAATTAGGCTTATGGCATCCAGGGTGTACAGAGCTGCTGAGGACAAGAACCAAGGGCCTGTATGCCCTGTAATTAAATCAGCTAAACCAGTCTTAGTTAAACCAAATTTATGTGATGGTTAAAAAAAATGTGCACTGCAAAAAGAACTGTTTCAATGATTTTGTTTCTATTTATTGCTGTTGCTTCAATTTTGTTTTTCCTTTAGTATTTTGAAAATCCAGTTTACTTCAGCTGAGCTATGCGATAAGAAATTTCTGTCTCTCCCCATCTTACACACACACACACACACACACACACACACACACACACCTAAACTTGGAGAACAAAAGGGTCAGGTTGAGGGTCACAGTGGCCCAGCAGACCTGCGGTAGGAAGAAGTGGGGAGCTAAGAGCATACTTGAGGTGTTTCTGAACTAAAGACAGGGTATGCTAAATGCTGAACATGTGGTTCTTAAACTGAACACTGTAGAATGTCCTGGTAGGGAGAAATTGCTGTGGTTGGGTTTGCTGGGAAAGATTTCATGAAATAGTTTTCATTTGAACTAGACCTTGAACTATGGGTAAGGACTCTGAGGAATATACTTAGGTAGGCGCGTGCCTTAGATTTACGTATTAGTTTCAACATTCAATTCACTGAACACAGTTTGTTCCATCTAAGGGCATGTTTTTCACATTCTGGATCCTCAAGCTTGGCTGTGTGTGAATGCAGAAGGTGGGCAAGTTACTTGCAGTTACCACTGTAAAGTAAGTTGATGGTGGATTAAATGAAGACGTAGGGAACGTTCTACAGAAATTTTTAGGAAATCTGGAAACCTGGATAAATCATGGTTTTAATATCTCCTTATATGAATTATGTGATGGGGGATAAGTATTAACAAGCAAATTACCACACTTTAACCTATGGTTGAGAGCATTCCGACCTTGCCTTTCTAGCTTTATGTGCAGGTAGGCAAGGTAAGAAAATCATTTGATTAGCTTCTTATTCATATGTGTATTTATGTAGGATTTCAACTGGGAAATTGATCATTAGAATGTAGATCTAAAACTCTGAGATAATTTGTTTGGGGAGGAAAGTTTTCACATCAGAAAGACTGGCTTCTAGGTCTTACGTCACTCACTAGGCACTGTGACCTTGGGCAAAATACGTAATCTCTTTCTGTATTTCTTCATTTTGAGAGTTAGATTATGTCAGGGGTCCCTGATTTTTCTTTGAGTTGGAGTTATTTTTCTTTGCCCTCCCTTAAAACTTTTGGAATAACAAAAATTCTAAATGCTATTTTGGTTCTGAAGATGGCTAACAACTGTTTTTGACTTGATTTTACAACCGAATGTAACTCACATGGTTAAAACCCTAACCCTTCCATCTATGTCAAGGTCTCTGGGATTAGAAGAATTTATGAATAATAAAGTTGAAAGAATGTAGAAACAATTGTTATTAATAAAATTCCTGGGCAGAATTAAGGAGGACACTTTTGATTTCTTTGCTAGGAATTCTAAAAAGTTACAGGAAATGGGCATTTATTGTCAAAAATCTCATGGGCTTTCACCATTTACATCCCAACTAGTGCTTGCTTTTCAGACCTGGGGCCTATTTATTCTGGACCAGGGACTTCAGTTTACTTCTCCAACTTCTTAGAAGATCTTATAATCCACTCAAATCTGGAAATGAAATAGGTTACAGCTCCTTAAGATCTCCATCCTCCTTTTCACCTTATGGTTTTTACAACAATCCCCTGGGGGAAAGTATAACAGTGAAATGCTTGGTCTCCCTTTGATTCCATGTTGTTCAAGCCTGCCTCAGTCCGTGTCCTTCAGGCTAAATAGCTCCCCCTTATTCTTGCATATATACAGTTAATCATTTGAGGTAAGCTGCTTGCAGCTTGAATTTTACAGAAACAGCCCCTCCCATTTTCCCCTTCCCTTGGCTTAAAAGAAACCTGAACTTTATACTTTCTTAAAACGGATTTGAAGAACCCCTAAGGCTCCCATCTTATGGGTTGGGACCTTCTTGATCAATAAAGTTTTCCTTACTAAAAATTATGACGTTTGGAGTTTTGACCTTTTGCAGAGTTGGCCACACAGACTTTGAGCCAGTTACAGAAGGACTATACTGAAAATCTCTAGATCCCTGTAGACATGGCTTGTGTTGTTCAGAGGTCCTGCTCTCCTGACATCCTGTAGCTCCTTCTTCAGACAGTTGTGGATTGTAGACCTGGGATGGTCAGGCTGATGCCAGAATATTTTCCCTGCTCTATCCTGCCCTTATGTGGGTTCTACCATCTCGTCTCTGGGTAAAGAGCACTTTTAGTCTGTTCATTTCTTTGGTTCCAGTACCCAGAATTTTAACTGCCACTCCAACTTCTTAGTTTGGGTCTTATGAAATGGTAGATAAAGTTGATTATCTCTTTATGAGATACCTGGCTTCTTTTAGAACCTAAACTCAACTCTCTTTTTCTGAAGTTCATGCCATCTGATTTCAGACAAATCCTAGAAGCCGTTTTTGCCCTCTCTGCTACCATCCCATGGGAATGAGGTTTTTTTGGTTCAAGAAACCCCCATTTCATGTGAGAATGTTGACTAAGTTCCTGTTTCTAATATTTTGGGCCTTTTGTGTGCAATCAATTTGTAGAGCCCAATGACAGACACAGACAAATTGTGTAGTAAGGAATTTGGCCTTCCCTAAAGAAAGGTCTGACTTTTGTTCTTGCTCCTGGGAGGTAACTTCTAAATCCTTGGAATTTCCTGAGTGGTAGGAGTGTCTTTGTTATTTCTGATGGTCCCCTTGGACCATACCTGATAGGTTATGCTAATGAGGTGACTTAGGGTGGTGCAAGTCATATCCAATAGTCTTTTTTTTTTTTAGCTGAGCCATCCTGCCACCTGTTGGCACCCAATAGTCTTAAGGTATGGGGTAAGGGCTGGCCACACTGGAAAGATCATTTAGGGTGGGGGCTTGGGGTCATGCAGTATTAATCAACTTAGAGACTAAGTTCAAACATGTAGGTAATCAATCAATCAATCAATCAATCAATCAATCAATCATTCAAATATGCCTAAGTAATGAAGCCTTAATAAAACCACTGGATACTAAAGATCAACTAAGGTTCCAGGGTTGACAGTACTCTGTGTGTATTGTCACACTTCAATGCCAAGGACAATGGAAATTTGATATCTGGAATCCTCCCAGACTTTGCCCTATGCAAATCTTCCTTTGGCTACTTTTTTTTTTTTTTTAGCTGAGCCATCCTGCTACCTGTTGGTAGCTCAGCGGCTGTTCAGCTCAGGCTGGACTCGAACCGCTGTTGCTCAGAGCTCAAACTCTTGAGCAAGCTCTTAACCAACTGAGCCACTCGGCTGGCCCTCCTTTGGCTACTTTTAATTTGTATTCTTTCCTTGTAATAAATTTAACTGTGAATGTAATGGATTCAGTGAATTCTGTGAGTGCATCTTGTGAATTATGGTACCTTAGGGTGGCCTTGGGCCATCTCCAAACTTGCAGTTGGTATCAAAAGTAAGAGTGGTGATCTGTGAACCCTTCTTTTTAACTTTGTAGTTGAACCCTGTTAAATGACAAAATTTAACTGAGTAAATGTGAAGATCTAGTTGGCTTTATCAAGATATTCATGAATCAGGCAGTATCCCATCTAGCAACTAGAAGGGTGCTTTAAGGGATTGTACCAAATTGAAGGGTTTTTTTTATAGGAAAAAGGGTGAGGCATGGAAGCTTTTAGCAAAAGAACAGAAAGGACTGTTTTGGGGAAAGTACACTTTTTCTTTGGGGGAAAAGAAAAGGGAAGGTTTGTGTGTGTGTGTGTGTGTGTGTGTGTGTGTGTGTGTGTGTGTGTGTGTGTGTTTGTGTTTCATCATGTAGCTTGCCTCTTCTTCTGAGGGGGTGGTGGTGGGGGGTGGGGATGGAGAGGACCCATGGGACAGATTGCCTTATCAGTGCTTGACCAGAAAATTCCAGACTGGTTGATTATGTTTCTGGAGGAGGTTGAAACTACAATTAGTATGTTGGGTATCACGAGCACAAGTGATGCCATTTTGGGCATGTGTTTTTCTCTTTAATAACCCTTACTCCTTGCAGTTGGGCTCAGAACTCTTGACAAGGCTTGGTAGTCTGGCGACTGTGCCCTTCACTTCACAATTTGACTAATGCTGAGCACACTCATTTTGCCCAGTGGAGTACAGTCCTTTCTCAGATGTCAGCTGAATCCCCAGCCTCTGGTTTTCTGGGATGACTCATTAATGTGCTTCCCTACTCATCTGCAACCCACTCCCACTTCCCTTTCAGGAAAGCTGTTTTTTAGAAGAATATTAAGTCATATTTTGCTACATATGGCTTATTTTAAATCATAATTATACATATTAAATTACAATTATTTTGTCCTATATGTTATTAAATATTAAACATGCATTAAGATGGATGCCAGGTCTTCCCTGCTTTACCTCCCCTGTGATATTGTGATATAATAAATATACATTGGGTTTGCATCCATGGCTTCTGGCCAAAGATCCTAAAACCCTTATAATTTCCTAAGTGATAAGAGTGAAAGGAGTATCTTTTGTTACAACATTTGTTTTTTGTCCCTGGCTCCTGAAAGAGCTCTACAGCAATAAAAGTAAAAGCAGTGTCTTTTTAAATTCATAACAAGCCCCTCACAATTATATCTGTATTTTCTTAACAAGGCGACTTTTGGAAAGGACCTAAAGATGGAGGCTAGTTGCCAGGGGAACCAACTAAGGTTAGAGGGTTGGAACTTTTAGCCCCACCTTCACAGCCTCCAGGATGGTGGGAAGTCAAGAGGAGATGGAGATTGAGTCCAGTCACCAATGGACAATGACCTAATCAATCATGTCTTCATGCTGAAACTGCCATAAAAACTCTAAACAATGAGATTCAGAGAGCTTCTGGGTTGGTGAACACATTGAGATGCTGGGAGGGTGATGTGCCCAGATATGGTATGGAAGCTCTGTGCTCCTTCTGCACACCTTGTTCTATGCATTTTCTCCATTTTGCTGTTCCTATGTTGCATTCTTTATAATAAACTAGAATAATAAGTAAAGTGCTTTCTTGAGTTCTGTGAGCCATTCTAGTAAATTATTGGGCAGAGGAGGGGGTTGTGAGAGGCTTGTGATTAGCATCTGAAACGGGGGCAGTTGCTGGAGAACTAAGCCCCTTAAACTGTGGGATCTGTGCTAACTCCAAGTGGTTAAAATTGAGTTAAATTGTATTGTACTCAGTTGGCATCTAAAAAGAAAACCAGAGTTGCTTGGTGTAGAAAACCTACTTATTTGGTGTTAGAAGCTGGCTTAGTTTGTTCAGGGTTCTCTCACAGAATACCACAGACTGGGTAGCTTATAAACAACAGAAATTTATTTCTCGCAGCTCTTGAGGCTAGAAGTTTAAGGTTATGAAACTGACAGATTTGGTGTGGTGGCTGGTGAAGGCCCTCCTTCAGGGAGCAGACTACTGACTACTAGCTGTGTCCTCGCTGGGTGGTGGGGAGGAGGGAGATCTCGGGAGCCTCTTTTCTAAGGGCACTAATCTCATTCATGAGGACTCTTCCCTCATGACCTAATCACCTCCCAAATTCTCCACTTTCTGATACCATCACATTCGACATTAGGATTTAACGTATGAATTTAGTGTGTGTGTGTGTGTGTGGGGGGGCACAAACATCATTCAGATCATAGCAGAAGTGTTGTGTGAGAATAGAAAAACAGTTGTTTTTTTAACTTCCCTTACTCATTTTGACTTTGTGGCCTCTGGGTAATGCGCTTTTATTCCTGAATTTCTATCAGTGAAAAAATGAGGGTTTTTCTGTTATAGCATTTCTCTTCCTTGCAGTCTTATTACACTGAAATGGCAGGTAGCATTCTGGGAAGAGAAGGGAACTGGAGAGTCAGTGTCTGGGATGGAGGCCTACTATGTGCTTCCAAGCTGATTGATCTAGGCTAGTCAATGTCCAAGATCTCTTTTAGTATTAAAATATTAACATTCAATATAAAAATACAGAAATGACAATGCCTTTTTAAAAACACAATGTCTGAATTTCTGAGATAGAAAAAGGAACACAAAGTGATAAAATAAGGGGGACGGGATATAACTTACAAGGAGAGCTGAAGTTCTCTTTGCTCGATGATGCTAAACATTAGTGACTCATATTTTTCTACATAAGTTTTCCAATCAGCATAGAACTCCGTTAGTCCCAACATTTGTGAATAAGAGCAGGGTTCTCATCCTATCTCTATCCTATTTTTCTCCTTCAGGGATGTTACAAACATCTGTTAAAAGTTCTGATTCTTCTCTGGGCATGATACTTGCTGACATAGGAGTTCAGTGTTTGCATTATATGTAAGGAATTTGGTGGGCAAGTTTGAAATGATATTGAGTAACAAAGAAGCTCTGGTGCTTTACATGCTGTGGGATCTTAGGATGTTTTGTCCTGTGTTTCCATGTCAGGAACATGTCTCTGTCTGCTAATTTAAAAAATTAGTATGTAGTCTACATACTAATAGATGTAGACAGGAACATAAGATAAGAGTTTTAAATGTAAGTAACATTTTGTCACATTCTTGTATTTTTCGACCTTACTTTAAAAAGCACATGGCTTAGCTCTGAGAGACGGGTGCATAGAGACCAGCACCTTTGCCCCATTTCACCTCAAGCCTCTGAGATTATTGAGTCCTCAATACAGTGAGAATTCATAGCCTTGATTGTGTTTATAACAATTGAAGTCATGTGGTTATTCCAGAATTATTATGTATTTATAGTGTACAGATTATATGATATTTATAGTTCTAATTTAATAGCAAACACACAGTTTCCATGCTGCAAATAACTATTAAAATCACGGGAATCACGGAAATTAGATTTATTTGGGCTTCAGTGGCTGCCTGAATTCCACAAGATAAATGCCAGATTATTTTTTATTGCCAAACCCCATACTTAGGGAAACCATGAAAAACTTGGAATTTCCTAAGTAACTGTCACAAAGATACAGTTCAATTTAGACTCTAAAAAATGCATTATTATGCAGTTTCCTCTTCCCTCCTCCAAATACTGCCATGCTGCTCAGGTCTTATTGGCTTCATATTTGACATAAAACTCTGAAAATATGATAGTTTTATTATTAAATCAAAAGTCATAGCTACATTGTATCATCTTAAGTCTTTAATTGTTTGGGCTAGATTCTTAAGAAGGAATTTCAGGCTGCATCTGTTAGTAAATATTTATAAATCACTTGTTATGAGTTCAAAACTGCCCTTAGATTGGTAGACATATGATCAACTCTCAGGCATTATTCCTACTTTCAAAAGGCTGATAGTGCAGATGTGGTAAATAATTTAGAAGAAAGATTGGGGTTCAGAACAACTCTTAGGAGACTATTGTGCATATATGAGCTTTGGGTTATAGCACTTCCTGTTAGTACATTGACAAAAGGGATGTAGACCAGTGAATCAGAGGTACACCCAGGGCTACTAGTGAGTTGTGCAAGTCAAAGAAGATGGCTGACTCTGGGATTAAGAGTTCATGGTACAGACATAAATTTATCTGAATAGTGACTTCATGAGTAGATTTTGCTATGTCATTGAGCTTTGAGAAGTATACACCTTATATCTAATAGAAATTATCTGTGAAAATATGACATATATATGTGTGTATGCATTTGTATATAAAAATATCTATCTATCTATCATCTATCTGTCTATCATCATCATCATCTGTCATCTATCATCTGTCTACCCACACACATTCATAGGCATATACATACCCCATTAAATAGCCATACTGATCTTAATCTAAAGTTTAAAAGTATCTGGGGATATTTCTGAAGAAATATATCTATTATCTGTCTTTAACTTTTCAGATTGTTGTCCTTATAGATATGAGCGACTCCACTTCCATGAAGATGTTCATTTGTTATTCATGTTATTTATTTCTATGGATTGCACTGTGTGTGTCTGCCTCATTTAGATAATCCATACATCATTAGTAGGAAGCCATAGTCCATATTCACTCTTCCTGTTTATAAGCCCAAACTTTATGATTTATTTTTGACACTATGGTATTTTTCAGGGTCTTTCCTCAGAGGAGCTCAGATTTTTATCCATAACTGTGTGGTAGAATCAAGTCTCTGCCTTTCCCCTCATTGCTATATTATTTCCAAACAATGGAGTTTTAGAATATATAAACATTAATTTCTGGTTGACCAATTTTCCAAGGTCATATTATTTTGCTTCAATTAATATTGCATTTGAACATTTGCATATCCCATAGTGTCTTTGGATTAAATAGAACACATGTGATTAATTCCATTGGTAGCCACATCACTGCTCTAGATACCTTATTAACATATAAATGGTTCAGTTGAAAATGAAATGTATTCCCACTACATTTAGTCAGAATGTGGTAAAAGCCACCTCATTAGTAATATTTCCCATGTATATCTCTCATCCTTTCTCATCTAACATCCCTACCCTCTTTTTTTTCCTCATACCTATTCTTGCAAGATTCATACTGGTAAATGTTAGCTTTTACCCTGTGATCAAAATTATACTTCTGCTTTTTTAAAATTAAATTTAGCAATAAAATAGATAAAAGCTTATATAAATATTAGCCTGGCTTTTCTTTAAGGAAACCAAATCTAATCCTAAGTAAATTGTCACTAATGTGCATTTCAGGGAAGGTTTCAATTTTGATTGGTTGTGTTGGCTATTAAATGAAAAGACTGCAAAGAAAATCAAGAGAGTAGTGCAATCCTTGTGCTGGTAATGCTGTGCACTCTCAACAGGACTTAGGGAAGGGCACCTGGAAGCTTTTTTAGCGAGATAAGTGCTCAGCTGACCTGAAGGACCAAAGTTAGCCAAAGAGAGTGGGAGGTAAGAGAATGAAAACAAAGAGAGGAAATAGATTGTAGAGAGAAATCAAACGATAATAAGTATGTCAAGGTGGTGTACATGAAAGTGGTTCAATAGGGCTGGGGCATAGCCAGACAGGTAAGCAGAAACCAATTTCAAAGGCCCTTTTTAATGAGTTAATAGATTGGATTTTATGTCAAGAGCCACTGAAGTAAAACAGCCCAGCAACATACTTAGGTACTGTTAAATTAATTAAACAAGGAAGCCATTAGACTGAGGTGGCTCTAATTCCATGGTGGCTCATGTAAGCAAACCAATTCAAAATCTAAGCTTGTAAAATGCCTCAATGTTGTAAAAGCAAAATGCTAAGGAC
Organism: Hipposideros armiger; assembly: GCF_001890085.2. Taxonomy (NCBI): domain Eukaryota; kingdom Metazoa; phylum Chordata; class Mammalia; order Chiroptera; family Hipposideridae; genus Hipposideros; species Hipposideros armiger. The sequence continues at coordinate 455,145 of NW_017731937.1, forward strand.
AACCAATCACAAATGGTCCACGAGGCTTTATACTATAGACGATCCAATAATTTCCTGTTTTTTCTTCTACACTTTCTCTGTGTAAGTCTTTCCCCTGGCTCCTGTTAGCGGAGTGCTCCTAACCACTTCCAATTTGGTGCTGCCCGATTGAAATAGATTTATGCTCAAATAAACTCTTAAAATTTTTAATATGACTCAGTTTATCTTTTAACAGTTCCTAAATAAGTATGCTATTTTAGTTTCAATAATATGAATGTAGTGCTGTATTTTCTTTTAATGGCTAATAACTGTCTTAAACAAAATTTTGAAAGCTCAACCAATAAATTAATCAGCCAATATAAATCAATGGAATATAACTTCTTTAAAGAAAGAACTACCTCTAAGGAAATGATCTTATTTTGGCACTTCTTAAAATTTCTAACATGGTTCTGGATCATTTTCCTGCTTTTAAATGACATCTTAGTTTAGTTCTAAGGATGTGACTGGGTATAATAAATCCTGATTAACTTAAATAAGATTTCTGAGTTATTCATGCCAAAAAAGTCTTTTAGGAATAACTTTCTTTTGATACAAGCAATATAGTTAAAAGAAAGAAATTTTTCATAAGTATTTTTATATTTTGATATGAAACATCAATATCATGAAAACATTTATAAAAAAACATAAGAGAAAACTTAATTATCTAGAGAAAAAGTTGAAAACTACTTTAAAGCTCTTGGAGGGAAGCACACACTTACGTTATTATAATAGGTAAGAAATTAGTCACCGTAAACAGAGTCCCTCAAGTGTTTGGCATTCTCAACTGTCTTAAATAACCAAAACCCAGAAATAATTTGAAAATAAGGCTACTGAGCATGAACGCTAACAAAAGTTGCTAAAAATTTTACCAATGAAAAAAATTACAGGAGAAAAACAACAAGCATTCACATATATGATGCTTGGATTCACAATCAGTTTTTATCAGATGAAAGTGAAATTCCATGCAAACTTTTAAGAAATGCAGAGGAAAATGAGAAAGAACAGAAATAATATGAATAGAAGAAGGGAAAAAACTGACAGACAAGAAAAATGGCAGCTGAAATTAGAAGCAATGGCAGTTACTGTGAAAAATATCATAGGATGAAAAAGCTGCTTATGTGTCAAAGAAGGAACACTGACCAGAAAAATATTGACCTCTGGGGAAGTGTAGTAAAAGAGAAAACTCATACTTACTTCAACAACTCAGAGCATGTTTCTCTGCAACATTTAAATGCTACAATACAATTTGATCAGTCTAGGGAAAATTTAAAAATTCTCTCATACAAGAAAGTATCTTACATCTACAAAATAATCCTAACTCATTAAGGAAAGATAAGTATGCTTGATTTCTTTAAATACAATAATAAGAAATAGTGTAATAATATTTTAGAAATGTTTTTGTAAAATAATTCAAACAAAATCTCCATTTGTCTGAAATTCAATTTACCTAAATAAACCTTCTTTAAGCTCTAGCCACACTCCACTATTGCACTTGTTTCAATATTAATAAATCAAAATTTATTTCTCTGAATTATCCAGCTAAGCTTCTTTTTGCATTCACCCATCCCCTCATTTCATCTGGGTAGAAACAGCCTGATTTTGGTTTTTATTACTAAATTACTTCTTTTCTGTATAACTGGTTTAATAGAAGGTCATTTTAAAAATTGTTTTAGAGAAGCCTACTCGTATTATCACTTGCTTTGTCAACCGTTAAAAATTAGAAATCAAGGTTTCAATAGTACATTATGTATTCAACTGGAATCTAGAGCATTCAATGTTAATGAAAATTATAAAGTAATCCCCTGTGTGTTAATATACTGCCTGAAGAATAAAATGAAACGAAATGCAAATGTTGAGACTTTTCTACCGTTAGAAGGTTTGGACATTTTCTATTTTAATCTGCTCAAACCACACTGCCGAGGGCTGCCGAATTTCCTTATCTTTAGTTTCATACCTGAATTGATTGCAGTTAGCTGTTTTTTCCGTTTTTGACGTGCGATTCAGTTTTGAGACGTTCTTAAAAATGGTCTAGGGATTGTAAAAATCCTTGGAGTGGGGCCAAATTTTCCTGAATTAATATGCATTCTTCTCTGCCCTCAGTTACACATGACTACCACTGACATTTACTATGTACCTTTCGTACACATCACCGATGTGCCATGTGATGCCACACTGGACTTGTACAAACACTTCTCCAAGTTAGCTTTAAGCAAGCAGAATTCTCTTTCATTAACATGTGATGGTCTTAATAAGAATCTGCAGTCAGAATCTAGTACAATAAACAGAAAATGTGCAAAATCAGATTTTAAAAGGTCAGCAGTTCTTATTGCTACAAACATAGCTGCATTTGCTAGTGATTAAAATTGGCATGTGTATTAGCAGGAATTTTTCTGTCACATTTTCAATTCCTCTGTTTATTTGTAATCTAGGAGAAAAATTTTGGGGGGGGAATTAAGTTTATCTCCAGTGTTTCCTGATACCCCATACTATTCATTAGAAAATATTTGGAATAGTTATTTACTATAAATTATATATAATTCTGAAAAGACACTAAAATATGGTGGAAATGTTATTTCCATTTAATTGCTTGTCTATCTGTGTGTGGGCGAGAGTGTATAAATGTTGCATGAATATTAATAAATGTCTATTCACAATAATGTTTTCATGGGCTGCAAACCTTTAAAATGTTCTATCCTAACATGAATGCCTAGAATATGATAGGCCATTTATTTAGTTCCAAGTATCCAGGAAAGATTACAAAGCCTTATGCAGTCTTAACAGCCTTATAAGGCCTTTAGCATATTCTGTCTCCAACCATTTATTTACTGTAACGTGTGGTGAAGCTAATGAGGATCAAATCTCAGATATAACACATAGGATTCCCCCACCCCAATAAAAAAGAAAACAATAAATAGTAAGTGTAAGGAATAAATATTCTAAAGAAATATTCTTAGTACATATTTGCTAAGAACTTGGTGTCCCTTCCAATTATATTAATGTGTAGTTAGCAGTAGATGTTGAAACACAATATTCTCCTATTTAATCTGCTTAGAAATGTCCTCTGGAAGAACTCCTGCTCTACCCCTACTGCATAACTGCACTACACCTCACTCGAGACCTTGGTGTGGCTTTGCAGAGTTAGTAGTTACATATATTTCAGGTAATGGAAGGCATCCAAATATGTCAGGTTAAGAAGCCAGTTCCTCAGAGTGTGGAGCTGTGAATTACTGGAGTAGGAGAGAAATTAGATATGAAGTAGAAAAATAACTCTAAATAACCTATTTTTGAAAAGGAGGTTGTGCTGATGTGCATGATTGTGGTGAGTTTGTAGTAGAAGCTGGTGCTGTTTTATCCAGATTCCTCCCAGGTGCAAAAGCACCTATGGGTCAGCTGCCCTACATGTTGGCTACTAGAGACTCACAATTATTTCCTTTTACAGGGAATTTCTCGCTCTGGGCTGACATTAGCTGTGGCCTGCGGATGGAATGGGAGGCCATGCTTTCCACCATCACTGTTCTCCAACCTGTGTCAGAGCCTAACCAATAACTAACACAGAGGTCCAAAAGCCTGGCCCCCTTGGCTCAAAGACACAAAGTTCTGGTCTGCTGGTCATGTGCCAGAGCTGAGCCTCCTTCTCTGCCATGTCCTGCCTCCTCGCTGCCCTACAGGTTTCTCCTGAATACGCTCAGGAGATCCCCCAGTGACTCTTTTGCACAGAAACCCAATTCCAGGCTCTGCTTCTAGCCAACTCAATTTAAGACAACTCTGATAGTGCAGACATTGTGTATTCACATACAAGTATAAAACTGAGTAAGAAATCATTCCTGCTCTTGAGGCACTCAGGGTGTGCTGAGGGGGGAACACATGACAGGTCATTACAAAGTGTTATGTGCTGTGATGGAGGAAATAGCAAGAAGTGTGGCATGAGGTGGGGTCAGAGGCTACAAAAAGGAGGTGATAAATGAGCTGTATATTTATTAGTAGGGTTTTGTTAGTCAATAAGAAGGTAGAAAAAATTCTTTTTTTCAGACACAAAAGTATGATGTCTTGGAGAAACCTCTGTAATCTCAATGTGTTTCTAAGTTGCCTGTGGAAGGGCAATGGAGAATGAGATTGATTTAGCCATGGGCGTGGACCATATATGCAAGGCACCAGTGTAAAGAGATTAGACTTTATCCTGTGAGATATAGACTTCTGAGAAAGGTTGACCATCATTTCATCATGTCATCGGAGTGACATGATTTTATTTGAAATTAAAAAAAAACAGTATTGAAGATAGATGTCTAGAGAAAGAAGGAGGTACAATGAGAGAAAGGAGGGGAGGCAGTGAGAAATATTGATGACATAGGCAGTGGCAGGGAAAATTCTTTGAGGATGTGAGATATGAGGGATAGAATCAAAATTATTCACAAGGATTTGACGATTTATTAAATGGAGGGGATGAGAGTGAGAGGAAGGGTCTAGGATGAATTCTGAAAGTCTGGTTTCAGTAACTAGGTAGATCTGATGGTTCTAAGAGAATACAAGGCAAAGATCTGTTGATTCTATCACCATTTTTCACTTATATTGTCTTGCAAATTTCTAATGCTTCCTTACTTGGCAAACTCACCTGGTATCTGGTATCTATAGGAGGAAATGTTTGATGTGTTTTGCCTTTTAAAATTCTTTACTGATATCTCTCTCTGATATCTCTCTTCCAAGTTGCTAGTGCTTCCCTACTTGGCAAATTTAATTTTTTCCCCACTGTTTTTATCCCCCTCAACCTTTCCTGTCAGTTGAAAATTTTATAAACCCCTATCCTCTGGAAAACTTGAGCAGCTGCACCTGAGGTTTATTTATTTAATGATTCTCCAAAGGAATGCTGACTAGAGAGACTTGTTGGTCTTTAAATAAAATATATAGCTAAACTGAAAGTGAAATAAGAATATGTGTGTAACTATTTTTGTCAGAATAAAGTGAGGAGGACCTCTGACGATTTCTCAATTATTATTTCTTAATTGGGAAATCTATCTTTAGAATACATTCTATAATAATATTTGTGTGTTAACTATAAATTTCCATTAGGGTGAGAAAAA
>NW_017731937.1:463938-465991 GCF_001890085.2 Hipposideros armiger
CTTGCATTCTTCTGGTTACATATTATGAAGGAGAACATAGTATAATGATTAAAAGCTTGAGCTTGTCAGAAGTTGAACACAATTGGGGTCAAATTTCAGCTCTAACTTCAATTAACTTGGGAGAGTTATTTTTCCTTCTTACGCTTCAGTTTCCTCATGTGTAATTTAAGGGTAATTATAATTTCTTCATATGAAGTTTATTGCAGGAATAAAATGAGATGATGCTTTTGAAGAGGATAATACAATGCTACTCTAGAATGTATTAAGTGCAGTTTCTATCACTTAAAATATTAGGATATTATTGATATTATCGCCTTCAAAAATAGCATTTTATTAAACTGAGACTGAATAAGGGAGCTTTGTTGAATGTACCACTGCACAAGTTCATCTGGCATTATTAATATTTTAAATATTTTAAATATATTATTTTAAAATATTAATAATATAATAATTTTCTCTTATGGATCTGCAAAATTGGAAAAGCAGCGCCTTGCTGATTACTGCCATAGTTCTGAAAGACAGTTTTTACTCCCCAGAGCATTAACTGCTTTCTGATTATAAAAGAGCCAAACATTACATGACGTTTTTACATATACAGGGTATTATTTAGTAAATGACTAGTTTAATATACCAAATGGTACCTTTCTGGTCAGAGAAACTTTCCAAATGATCTAATATGTACCTAAGGGAGAGTGTTATTTGACTAATGATCCTACTAAAAACTGACTCTGTCACTCACTCTTCTTATAATATTTTATTTTTATTTTTATATTAGGTAGTTCTTAAATCAAAGGATAACATTTATCTAAACAACTGTTCATCTGAATTTTTGGCAGCTAATGGACTTGGTTCATTTATTCATTCATTCATCCTTTTATTCATTTACTTAATCATTCATTAGATTTTTCATGTTACTACATTAAAATCTGTAACAGAAGAAGATTGAATGAGAAGTCGACTTGGTGAGAGATGTAATGAATAGAGCAACAAGAAAATCAGGCTGCAATATTGAAGTGAAGCAACAAGAGGGAACGACTTTCCGTGGTCCAGGGCAGAATTCTTAGAGTAAAAGTTTGAAGGAAATGAATGCTATGTATTGGCTAAGAAGTAGGCAGGTATTAAAGCTAGGGTGCATAATTAATCTTTTATATTTGCATGTTTTATAGTAAGGCTGTTTTATGTCCTGTTTGAAAAAAAACACCCTTTGGTTAGGTAATGGGATTTAAAGTACAAATAGGCAAAAATATAGCTCGTTCTTTAAGCAGTCTCTCTAAAATTTTGAAGCTGGTGGAAAGTTTTCTTTATACATTGAAACTTGAAATAGTTAAACGTTTTCTTTTCCTTGACATCCTTTTTTTTTTTTAACTGTTTCTTTATTTCCTTTTTTTTTTTTAACTCTTACCGATAGGAAAATATTTCAGGACTAAAAAACATTCACATACACACTGAAAACCACTTTAGCAGGATGCACAATTTTCCCCCAACGCATGTGGCCTTGAAAATGAGCATGTAAAGGAAGAAACTGCTCTATAGAAAAGTGTCTCTGATTCTTGGGTGGCTTATGGTTAGTGTTATTGTTTTTAAAAACCACTTTGGCTTCTGTGGTACATTGACCTGTGTATGGAATCTCAAAGAAAATGTTTTCCACTCTGTGGGACACTGGGTCAAAGACGAAAGGTTTTGCTTTTTCCAGTAACATTTTTTTCTTCTTCTCTGTATTCACATGAGGATTTGAAATTCTTCCCTCTATTTGAGGCAAACCTTCTTTCTTAGAACAAGCACTCCATATTTGGGAAGCAAACAACCAAGGTCTGAAGTTCAATGTGAGTAAGGTGAGGCAATCCTCTATTTGGTCTAATTTTAAGGGTGGATAGGACTTGCTTTCCACTACTAGGAGCTGCTGTTCCCAGCATTGCCCTGAACATTTTAGTTAGGCCAATTTCCCCAGAATGCTGCTACTAACACAGATTTAAACCATTAGCAGCTTGAATATAGTTTATTAGATTATCTAGAAAGGTTGTGAAGGGGTGGACAGTGGATGTATTTTTGTAGG
>NW_017731937.1:468151-471161 GCF_001890085.2 Hipposideros armiger
TTTCTTTTTCAAAATATCTATTGATTTGTTTTTCTATAGTTATGGAATAGGTGCATCTTAATACATTTATAGAATTTTTTAAAAAGAATTTCTTTTAGAATCTAATAAAAATAGCTATTGAGCTGAACTTAGAGCATCCATTAATTTTCTTATTAAAAAATTTCAAACATCAAAACTCAATTTGATATTTTAAGATATAGGAAAGCAAAGTTAGGAGAAGCTGAAAATTTTTAGATAAGCTATGTGACAAGGAATTTCATACCCTCTTCTCTCTCTCTCTCTCTGTCTCTCTGTCTCTCTCTCTCTCTCTCTCTCTCTCCCTCCCTGCCTTTCTCCCCTAGATATGTAGTGTACACAAGTATACATGTTTAAAATGCTTATATTTAAAACAAATATTGGAGTTTGAAAAAACAATTAAGTAGGCCAGGTCTTTTAGTATTTAAAAATGTATTTGGAATCTGAAAAATCAAAGGGATAGAAATTTTAGTGGGACTATTAAATGAACAATTTTTAAAAAGTGCTTTTTTAGAACTTTCAGCTTTGGAACTCAGTTTTGCACGATTCAGTACTGACATAGACATGAAATTCACAGAAGCAAGAATATGTCAACATTCTCTGCTTTTAGATTTAGTCCTCTGGGGTATTTTGTTCCATGGCAACCTGGCACTGTGTCATCATATTGACATACCCCTAAAATTCAATTAAAAATTATTACTGGGGGAAGTGAGAAATTAAAATGAAACCAGGATGGGCCTTTGAAAGGTGGTTAATGTGGGAAATTCTGTAATAAGATTAATAGACTAGTGGTCTGTTTTTCCATGTTATTACAAATTTTGGTTTTATGTGCTTCTAAGTATTAACTAGCTTATAATTCCTGAATTAGACTTTCTTGATTAGTCATCAGATTTTTTTCTCTACCATTTATTAAAAACAGTATTAATCAATGTGATTATTTAGAAATTTTTTGACCAAATAACAAACTTATAAAGATAATGNCTGAACATGTACTAGGTTTAAGACATGGTGTAGTAATTTTATCCTGTGAGGTAGAGGCAGTTCCCTATGATGTAATATAAATGTTTTTTAAATTATACCATTTTGGTACTTTAATTACTAAGTTTTCTATTTATACAAGACAGTGTATTCTCTCATACAACCTTAAATGATTTTAATATTTTGCTAATTAGTAGAACAAAAATATTCTCTCTAGGAATAATCTTGTCTCAATATCAGTTGATCATAAAAATCATCCTCAGGTCTCTACAGACATTTAGAATATATGGTTTTAAATTCTGAGACAATACAGTAAATCCATGGTTATTGACTTGGTAAATAAATAGAATGTACAAAACAACCAAGGGATTCAAATAATGTTTGATTTGGCAAATTTAGTTACAATGTGCTGGTATCCAGTGAGGAACTGATATACCATAGTACATTATTTTTGAACCAACACACAAAGTAAATGAAAATTTTGTGCTTTTATGGTATTTTACAGAGGGCATTTCTGTTTTACCACAATCAATTTTGCCAATGTGCTAATATCATTGACCCTGATCTGAGAACCTTTTACTTGAACTTGGCCTCTCAAGATAAATATGGTCATGATTGTGGTTTGTGGAGGGTAGAGGGACAGCCAGCTTGGGCTTACCCAACCAATTCTAAGTGCAATATTATGGTGTAGAAGAGGAAACATGCCAATACAAGATGAAAGAATTTCCTGTGCTTCCCTTCTCAAAGCATTCAGAATTATTGAGTTGGCCCTTGATGTGCAGAAGAATATTCAGAATTGTAAAGTAATTTGTTTGAAAGGATTTCTCCCATGGTGAAATCCCATGAAAATAATGTCGATGTATTATAATATATAAGGTGAAAGTTGATATCCTGTATCTCTAGGTAATATTTTCCTTACATGAGGGAAGTCTCTAGAGTCTTGATAATTAAAACTACACCATAATACTGGCAAAGTGGCTATAGGTTGAAATTTTCCACCACATAAGTATTGGCTAAGTTTTATTGCCTGAAAAAAATGTGCTTTTTCATTAGTGAGTTTTTCTGTATTACTGTGTGCCAGTTGTAACATTTATTTTTGTTTTACACAAGTTTTGATTTTTCCTCATATAATTAAATTCAGATTTTATTGGCTGAAGTTAGTTTCTAGGAAATTTTTGTCTTCAGAATGAATTCTGCAAATAACCTTCAAGTGTTCTTATTTTTGCATTGAAAAAAAGATTGAGATGGAGAGGAAAGATGAGAAGTGAATACTGCTGACAAATGAATATTACTTTCATCATACTGTTCCCATAATTAAGAACCTAATATATCTTAAAGTTCATCTCAAAAGTACTAATTTATTTAACATTGGAGTTTTTTCATCAACAGATATTTTATGACCTTAATTTTATTTTTCTCCTATTGTCAGTAATCTATCTTCCTATCAATATTTATCCATATTGATCTGTTTTCCCCTTCTGAAAATTTTCAGTCTTCCTCTGTCTGAAAACCTTTCCTTCTGTTTTCTGACCATTCAGATCTAATAGGTTCTTCAAAGCCTTGATGAAACAGAACCTCTTGGATGAAGCTTTTTTAGAGAAACCCTGGCCAGGAAGGCTCTTGTGTACCTATTACTTTAAGTGCCTTTAATCATATATATATGTGATTATCTATCTATCTATCTATCTATCTATCTATCTATCTATCATCTATCTGTCATCTATATCATCTATCATTATCTATCTACCTATCATCCATCATCTACATTTATCTATCTATATCTATCTAGCTTAGAGATAAATGTCTTTATTTTGGAATCTAACTATCTGGATTAATATCTTAGAACTTTTTGTCTATTGAAATTTATAAGCCTAGGCTACAATATCAGTTAGTAGTAAAGGAAATTTTTGCATAAATTCAGGTTGAGGAGATGGCTTATTTCATTCTTAGATTGCTTCCAAACTTCCAATTCAATATTTTTCTTGGAAACATGGAAATGAGGTGTGAGCTAGCTGAG
>NW_017731937.1:479783-480582 GCF_001890085.2 Hipposideros armiger
AAATGGCCAATACACATAATAAAAGATTCTTTAATGCAGGGATGGATACACTTCTTCTGTAAAAGGCAAGACGCTAAGTATTGTGGGCTGTCTGTCATAGGCTAAAAAATGCCCTCTACCAAAAGATATATCCATGTCGAATTTTAAAAAGTATGAATATTACCTCATGTGGAAAAGAGATCTTTTCAGATCTTTAAGGTCTTTAAGGATCTAAAAATGAGATTAGTCTGGATTATCCACCTGGGCCTGAATATGAAAGGCATCCTTATAAAAGACAAGTGGAAGAGAGCAGATACACAGAGGAGAAGGCCATGTGAAGCTGAGGCAGAGATGGGAGTGTTGTAGCCAAAAGCCAGGGAAGCTAAGGAATGCCAGCAACTGCCAAAGCCTGGATGGGACAAGGAAAGAGTTTCCCCTAAAGTCTCCAGAGAGAATGCTACTCTGTTAACACTTTGAATTCAGATTTCTGGCTTCTAGAACCATGAGAGAATACATTTGTATTGTTTTAAGCCGTTCAGTTTGTGCTAATTTTTCATGGAAGTCCAAGAAAGCTAATACATGGTCCATCTATCTCTGTCACAGCTATTCAACTCTGTGGTTGTAGCATGAAACTAGCCAGAGATAATAGTAAACGTGCATGTATGCCTATGTTCCAACAAAATTTTATTTGTAAAAGTTTGGAGAGCAAGGGAATTCTCGTTTACTACTGGTGGGGGTATAAATTTGGAACACGAATTTTGAAAAATTGTTTAGCATTCTCTATGATCCCATAATTCTGCTCCTAGATTTGGATAGAAAT